>NW_028225458.1:0-7500 GCF_052327205.1 Somniosus microcephalus | reverse complement strand
CCAGGGGGAGCCGTGTCTTCAGGGGAGGAGAGGGAGCTGTACCCCAGGGGGAGTCCGTGTCTTCAGGGGAGGAGAGGGAGCTGTACCCCAGGGGGAGCCGTGTCTTCAGGGGAGGAGAGGGAGCTGTACCCCAGGGGGAGCCGTGTCTTCAGGGGAGGAGAGGGAGCTGTACCCCAGGGGGAGTCCGTGTCTTCAGGGGAGGAGAGGGAGCTGTACCCCAGGGGAGTCTGTGTCTTCAGGGGAGGAGAGGGAGCTGTACCCCAGGGAGAGTCTGTGTCTTCAGGGGAGGAGAGGGAGCTGTACCCCAGGGAGAGTCTGTGTCTTCAGGGGAGGAGAGGGAGCTGTACCCCAGGGGGAGTCCGTGTCTTCAGGGGAGGAGAGGGAGCTGTACCCCAGGGGAGTCTGTGTCTTCAGGGGAGGAGAGGGAGCTGTACCCCAGGGAGAGTCTGTGTCTTCAGGGGAGGAGAGGGAGCTGTACCCCAGGGGGAGTCCGTGTCTTCAGTGGAGGAGCGGGAGCTGTACCCCGGGGGAGTCCATGTCTTCAGGGGAGGAGAGGGAGCTGTACCCCAGGTGAGTCTGTGTCAGGGGAGGAGAGGGAGCTGTACCCCAGGGGGAGTCCATGTCTTCAGGGGAGGAGAGGGAGCTGTACCCCAGGGGAGTCTGTGTCTTCAGGGGAGGAGAGGGAGCTGTACCCCAGGGAGAGTCTGTGTCTTCAGGGGAGGAGAGGGAGCTGTACCCCAGGGGAGTCTGTGTTTTCAGGGGAGGAGAGGGAGCTGTACCCCAGGGAGAGTCTGTGTCTTCAGGGGAGGAGAGGGAGCTGTACCCCAGGGAGAGTCTGTGTCTTCAGGGGAGGAGAGGGAGCTGTACCCCAGGGGAGTCTGTGTCTTCAGGGGAGGAGAGGGAGCTGTACCCCAGGGGGAGCCGTGTCTTCAGGGGAGGAGAGGGAGCTGTACCCCAGGGGAGTCTGTGTCAGGGGAGGAGAGGGAGCTGTACCCCAGGGGAGTCTGTGTCAGGGGAGGAGAGGGAGCTGTACCCCAGGGGGAGTCTGTGTCTTCAGGGGAGGAGAGGAGCTGTACCCCAGGGGAGTCCGTGTCTTCAGGGGAGGAGAGGGAGCTGTACCCCAGGGGAGTCCATGTCTTCAGGGGAGGAGAGGGAGCTGTACCCCAGGGGAGTCTGTGTCTTCAGGGGAGGAGAGGGAGCTGTACCCCAGGGGAGTCCGTGTCTTCAGGGGAGGAGAGGGAGCTGTACCCCAGGGGAGTCCGTGTCTTCAGGGGAGGAGAGGAGCTGTACCCCAGGGGAGCCTGTGTCTTCAGGGGAGGAGAGGGAGCTGTACCCCGGGGGGAGTCCGTGTCTTCAGTGGAGGAGCGGGAGCTGTACCCCGGGGGAGTCCATGTCTTCAGGGGAGGAGAGGGAGCTGTACCCCAGGTGAGTCTGTGTCAGGGGAGGAGAGGGAGCTGTACCCCAGGGGGAGTCTGTGTCTTCAGGGGAGGAGAGGGAGCTGTACCCCAGGGGAGTCTGTGTCTTCAGGGGAGGAGAGGGAGCTGTACCCCAGGGGGAGTCTGTGTCTTCAGGGGAGGAGAGGGAGCTGTACCCCAGGGGGAGTCCGTGTCTTCAGGGGAGGAGAGGGAGCTGTACCCCAGGGGGAGTCTGTGTCTTCAGGGGAGGAGAGGGAGCTGTACCCCAGGGGGAGTCCGTGTCTTCAGTGGAGGAGCGGGAGCTGTACCCCGGGGGAGTCCATGTCTTCAGGGGAGGAGAGGGAGCTGTACCCCAGGTGAGTCTGTGTCAGGGGAGGAGAGGGAGCTGTACCCCAGGGGGAGTCTGTGTCTTCAGGGGAGGAGAGGGAGCTGTACCCCAGGGGAGTCTGTGTCTTCAGGGGAGGAGAGGAGCTGTACCCCAGGGGAGTCTGTGTCTTCAGGGGAGGAGAGGGAGCTGTACCCCAGGGGGAGTCTGTGTCTTCAGGGGAGGAGAGGGAGCTGTACCCCAGGGGGAGTCCGTGTCTTCAGGGGAGGAGAGGGAGCTGTACCCCAGGTGAGTCTGTGTCAGGGGAGGAGAGGGAGCTGTACCCCAGGTGAGTCTGTGTCAGGGGAGGAGAGGGAGCTGTACCCCAGGTGAGTCTGTGTCAGGGGAGGAGAGGGAGCTGTACCCCAGGTGAGTCTGTGTCAGGGGAGGAGAGGGAGCTGTACCCCAGGGGGAGTCTGTGTCTTCAGGGGAGGAGAGGGAGCTGTACCCCGGGGGAGTCTGTGTCTTCAGGGGAGGAGAGGGAGCTGTACCCCGGGGGAGTCCGTGTCAGGGGAGGAGAGGGAGCTGTACCCCGGGGGAGTCTGTGTCTTCAGGGGAGGAGAGGGAGCTGTACCCCAGGGGGAGTCTGTGTCTTCAGGGGAGGTAGGCAAACTGTACCACAGTGACGGTCAATGAGCCCAGCTATGCCCACATGTTGGCACAGCATTCACTATTGCTCAGTGTTCGTTCTGTACAAAGCTCGCAGTAAACACAGAGAAATGCCAATTTGCGCACAGCAAGGTCCCACAAACAGCATATGAGATAAATGACCAGACAATTCTTTGTTAGTGACATTGATTGAGGGATAAATATTGGCCAGAACACCGGGGAGAACTCCCCTGCTCTTCTTCAAAATAGTGCCATGGGATCTTTTACGTCCACCTGAGAGAGCAGACGGGGCCTCGGTTTTACGTCTCATCTGAAAGATGGCACCTCCGACAGTGCAGTGCTCCCTCAGAGACACAGCATAGATTATGTGATCAAGTTTTCTGGAGTAGGACTTGAGCCCATGACCTTCTTACCCACGGATCAGTATTCTACCACGGAGCTAAACTGACTCTGTCCGCATCAACTGACCAACTGACCAACTGTCCGCATCAACTGACCAACTGACCAACCGTCCACACCAACTGACCAACCGCCCACACCAACTGACCAACCGTCCACACCAACTGACCAACCGTCCGCACCAACTGACCAACCGTCCACACCAACTGACCAACCGTCCGCACCAACTGACCAACCGTCTGCACCAACTGGCCAACTGACCAACCGTCCACACCAACTGACCAACTGACCAACCATCCGCACCAACTGACCAACCATCCGCACCAACTGACCAACCGTCCACACCAACTGACCAACCATCCGCACCAACTGACCAACCGTCCACACCAACTGACCAACTGACCAACCGTCCGCACCAACTGACCAACCGTCCACACCAACTGACCAACCGTCCACACCAACTGACCAACCGTCCACACCAACTGACCAACTGTCCACACCAACTGACCAACCATCCGCACCAACTGACCAACCGTCCACACCAACTGACCAACCGTCCGACCAACTGCGGCGAAGAGGTAAAACGAAAAGGCAAGTACCTCTCGATGCAGGTGCTGGGTAGCGCAGCCAACCCTCGACACATCCTGACGGCTGATTCTTTCGAAGATTCAGAAAAAAAAACTGGAAACAATCTTCAGGCAGAGATTCCGGTCCAAGGTGCGCCTTGGCTCAGTACAAGTCTGGGTGCTGCAGCTCTGCCTGAAGCTGAGGAGACGGAGAGATCTATATATAGACAGTCCAACTCAGATAGCGGGAGGGGCTACCGGTCCTTGTCAATCACCCCTTCAACCCGCACAAAGAGCCTTCTGACATTTTAACAACACTGTTTCCGCGGAATGACAGGGTGGGGACGCTCGGAGCCAGTTTCTCAGTGCGACTGAGATCAAAAGATGTCTCGACAGGAAGTTTTTCCACGGGTATTGTGCGAGCTGTCATCAGCCGATTTGCCCTTTGATTAGCAGCATCTGTTGTCTTTGTAACAAGCAGCTCTGTACAGTTTCCATTTACACATTGATCTGATGATAAACTGCGATCCACTGAAAACGAGGGAACGATGAGTCCTGAGTTATCTGAAGAAAGGCTTAACCCTTCAGGGGCAGATGTGTGAGGACTACACTTGGCTGTCTGTAACTGAGAGTAAACTGCTTGCTAACAACAGCAGCAACTTATATAGCGCTAACACAATATATAAGGCACTTCTCAGGATTGCTATCAAACCCCAGTAGGGTTAGACTGACACAGAGCTGGAATAAATGCTGTCGTGGCGATAGGCTGGCACGATGGGGCACTGCCACTGCCCGGTAGAATACCAATGTGAGATTCTGCCGAATGGTGGAATGGAGCGGGTAACCTCCATACTCCCCTGGTGACCAGGCTCAGCCCCTCCTCAGCACTAGGGTCAGCCGTGGCTCAGCGGGCAGCACTTCTCGCCTCTGAGTCAGGTGGTTAATGGGGTTCTAATCCCACTCCACAGACTTGAGCCCCATAATCTAGGCCGACACTCCCAGTTCTAACAGGACTAGACAGACTAGATGCAGGAAGGATGTTCCCGATGGCGGGGGAGTCCAGAACCAGGGGTCACAGTCTAAGGATAAGGGGTAAGTCATTTAGGACAGGGATGAGGAGGAATTTCTTCACCCAGAGAGTGGTGAACCTGTGGAATTCTCTATCACACAAGGCAGTGGAGGCCAATTCATTAAATATATTCAAGAAGGAGTTGGATATATTTCTTAAAGCTAAAGGGATCAAGGGATGTGGGGAGAAAGCAGGGCCAGGGTACTGAATTTGGATGATCAGCCATGATCTCATTAAATGGCGGAGCAGGCTCGAGGGGCCGAATGGCCGACTCCTGCTCCTATCTTCTATGTTCCTATGTTTCCCAGTGCAATACTGAGGGGAGCGCTGTACTGTCAATAAGAGTATACCGTCATTCGGATGAGACGTTAAACCGAGTCCCCGTCTGCCTGTCTCTGATGGATGTAAAAGACGCCATGCAAAGAAGTTCTCCCCGGTGTCCCGGGGCCAATATTTTATCCCTCAACCAACATCACTAAAACAGATTATCTGGTCATTATCACAGTGCTGTTTGTGGGAGCTTGCTGTGCGCAAATTGGCTGCTGCGTTTCCGACATTACAACAGTGACCACACTTCAAAAGTACTTCATTGGCTGTAAAGCGCTCCTGAGGTTGTGGAAAGCCCACTAGAAATGCAAGTCGTTATTTTTTACACATCACCGCACGGTATAGCCCATTGGGGCCTGTGCACATTAGGCTACTTGACCATGAGTTAACACACTATTGTCATTCAAAGGGATTTTACCCATTTAACCATGTGATCTCCTATTCCAATTGGCCATATTTCTTTTTTATTTCTATTTAAGAACATTTTTTTTGTTGCCAATTCTTCCCTCCCCCACACGTCCCTTTGATGACCCCTGACCCCTACTGGGCTACGTTTCCATGGGAACCGGTTGCCCTCGGGTACCTCGCCACACTGACGGTCAACCTCCTGCGAGCCGTGGCAATGAGAAGGCTATGCGACTGTAGTGGGCTCAATCCTGCTCTCACCCAGTGCGCGCACTCACACACACACGCACACACACACACACAATTCCCAATGGGAATCACTCGCTAGCAATCGGGAATGGGAACCCCATGGAAACCGAGGATACCACTTCCTTTTTGCAGCCGTGGATCAGTGGGTAGCACTCTCTCGCCTCTGAGTCAGAGGTTGTGGGTTTTTAATCCCACTCCAGAGACTTGAGCACGTAAAGCTAGGCTGACACTCTGCAGTGCTGAGGGAGTGCTGCTCGGTCGGGGGTGCCGTCTTTCGATGAGACGTTAAAACCGAGGTCCCGTCTGCTCTCTCAGGTGGACGTAAAAGATCCCATGGCACTATTTTGATAAAGAGCAGGTGAGTTCTCTCCTCAGTGTCCTGGCTAATCCTCAGCCAACATCACTAAAAAAACAGGTTATCCAGTCATTATCACATTGCCATTTACAGGAGCTTGCTGTGCGCATATTGGCTGCCGCGTTTCCTACTTTACAACAGTGACTACTCTTCAAAATGCACTTCATTGGCTGTAAAGCGCTTTAGGATGTCCTGAGGTAGTGAGAGGCGCTATATAAATGCAAGACTTTCTTCCTTCTTGCATCAGGGGACCAACAAACTCAGAACAAACTGGGTCTGACGGGTTTTTAGCATTTCCACAAGAGACAGCTGCATCCTTCTTCTGGCTGGCCTCCCACATTCTACCCTACGTAAACGTGAGCTCATCCAAAACTCGGCCGCCCGTGTCCTAACTCGCACCAAGTCCCATTCAACCATCACCCCCTGTGCTCGCTGACCTACATTGGCTCCCGGTTAAGCAACGGCTCGATTTTAAAGTTCTCACGCTTGTTTTCAAATCCCTCCATGTCCTCGCCCCTCTCCCTATCTCTGTAATCTCCTCCAGCCCCACAAACTCCCGAGATATCTGCGCTCCTCTAATACTGGCCTCTTGAGCATCCCTGATTATAATCGCACAAGCATTGGCGGCTGTGACTTCAGCTGCCTCGGCCCTGAGCTCTGGAATTCCCTCCCTAAAGCTCTCCACCTCTCTCTCCTCCTTTAAGATGCTCCTTAAAACCTACCTCTTTGGCCAAGCTTTTGGTCATCTGCCCTAATATCTCCTTATGTGGCTCGGTGTCAAATTTTGTTCAATAACGCTCCTGTGAAGTGGCTTGGGACGTTTTACTACATTAAAGGCACTAGATAAATGCAAGTTGTTGTTGTTGGACATCATAGACCTCCCACTCTACTGAGCCTCGGTAAGACTGAGTTTCCATTGAACAATGGCCTGTTGAGTGAAGTCAACACTGGCCACTCAGCTGACTGCTTCTGTAATACACACATCAGTGGCACTGACGGACAGAGCCACAATGAAAGTCAACCTCAAGCACGTCCTGTCATCTCTTCCTTATGAGCAGCAGGTGTTGGTGATCGGAATCTCGGCGGGGCCTGGAACCGCACTGTTTGTCAACCTGTAATGTCCGTCTCTATATATATCTCTTCAATAAAACCAGCACAAGCTCCGTTCATGTCCGCAACAAAGAGGGAGATTCCCGCTTGTTGCTGTAAACTCTAAAGTCACACCAGTCAGTTGCTACGTGAACTCAAAGCCTGCACTCCTTTAGCTCCTCCAGCCCTCCAACCCTCGCTATCTCTGCAATCTTCTCCAGCCCTACAACCCTCCCTATCTCTGCAATCTTCTCCAGCCCTACAACACTCCCTATCTCTGCAGTCTTCTCCAGCCCTAGAACCCTCCCTATCTCTGCAATCTTCTCCAGCCCTAGAACCCTCCCTATCTCTGCAATCTTCTCCAGCCCTACAACCCTCCCTATCTCTGCAATCTTCTCCAGCCCTAGGACCCTCCCTATCTCTGCAATCTTCTCCAGCCCTACAACCCTCCCTATCTCTGCAATCTTCTCCAGCCCTAGAACCCTCCCTATCTCTGCAATCTTCTCCAGCCCTACAACCCTCCCTATCTCTGCAATCTTCTCCAACCCTACAACCCTCCCTATCTCTGTAACCTCCTCCAGCCCTACAACCCTCCCTATCTCTGCAATTTTCTCCAACCCTACAACCCTCCCTATCTCTGTAACCTACTCCAG